>NC_064601.1:64029488-64054488 GCF_943734735.2 Anopheles gambiae | reverse complement strand
CCGGTATCACTAATCTTTCGCCAAAGAGGATGCACCCTTCGACGGTCGATAGCGCTTCTCTCCTGACGTGAAAACGTGCCAACTCTGAACCAAAAGTAGCATCCCGTGGCCAGCCTTCCTGAATATATAGATAGACTTTCCGCAGCAATGGGTCCGCTTGCGTACTTTTCTCCACATCTCTAAAACAAAGAGGAGAGGAATTAGAAATTGCGTTGATAGCTACTGACCTTAAATCCTCCTCTAGGTTTAGGCTGGCAATCACATATTCGGCTTCGGCCTTTGCGTGGTTCCTTATGAGTCGCGAAAGGAATCTGCATTTCCAAACATTCCGGATGGTATATATTCTATTGTGAAATCATATAACTGCATGGTGAGGGCAAATCGCTGTAGTCTGCAAGCCGTGTATATCGGAATGCCCTTCTTCGATCCAAAAATCCGGAGTAAAGGACGATGATCAGTTTGGAGTCGAAAATGACGGCCGTACAACATCTTGTGAAATTTTGTAACCGCATAAACAAGGGCCAGACCTTCGCGGTCTATTTGGCTATAGTTGAATTCCGCATTTGTCAGCGCCCTTGAAGCGTGTTGCACAACTTTGATGCTACCGTCGGAGAACTTGTGGCTAAGAGTGGCTCTGATTCCAACGGATGAGGCGTCTGCTGCCACTATTATTTCTGCGGATGGATCGTAATGTGTTAGTAAAAGTTCTGATGATAGTACTTCCTTAAATTTCATAAATGCCGCTTCACACTCCTTTGTCCATTTGAATTGCTTCTCATCTTTTAAAAGGCTGTCGAGTGGAAATCTTAGATCCCGCATCATCGGTATGAACTTCCCATAGTAATTTATAGCTCCAAGAAAAGAACGAACTCCTGCGATGTCAGTGGGTGGCGGTAAGTTTTGTATGGCGCTTATCTTTTCCGGATCAGGGCGTATTCCTCTACCATCAATTACATGCCCTAAGTATTTTATCTGACACATTCTAAAAACGCATTTATCAGCCCGTAGTGTAAATCCGAATTCTTCTATACGCTTCATTACTTGACCCAAAGTCTTATCGTGGTCTTCATCTGTCAAGCCACCGATTATAAGGTCGTCCATATAACCACAAACACCTGGCAGTCCTCAGGCAAAGGGAGTGGATACTCATGTGATTGTAGAAGATCATTCAGTCCAGTAGAATAGTCACCGCAGATCCTAATTTTCCCGTTCGCTTTATGCACTACCACTATGGGGGCAGCCCACTCAGAATAATCAACTGGCGTGATCACGTTCAAGGTTTCTAATCGATCTAGCTCCTCATCAACAGTCTTCAGCATTGCGTATGCCACCGGCCGCTTGGGACGAAATATGGGTCGACTGCCTTCCTTCACTTTCAACTTTATGCTTGATTTGGTGCAAAGACCCATCCTTCGGAAAACTGTTGGAAAACGTTCCTCCCATGTCATCTGAGTTGCACTTTCCGCATCGATGCTACTACAATAATGGTCCATCGGGATAGATCCGAGTGAAAAGGACTGCACGACGTCTGCTCCTAGTAACAACAGGTTAGCATATGCGACTCGAACTACTGCCTTTTGGGTCCTAGAAGCAATGGTTAATAACGCTTCAAACTCACCCATTAGTTCAAGATACTCCTGCGAGGCCGCCTTAGCTTTTACCGTAGCCCTTATCAGAGATGGCTGTCCGATATCCTTCCACAATCCCTTGCTGATCACCGTAATATCTGATGCCGTGTTTAGCTGCAACTTAGTTGGTCTTCCGTTGATCAAGATATGTACATACTTTCGCCTTGCTTCTACATTGCACACATTTATGTTCACGACGCGCGTTGCCACATTAGTACCTTTTTTATTGTATCCACGCCGCTGGAATCGATTGACGACTTCACAGTGCCCTTCGCGATGCCCAAGCCTTCCACAATCCGCACATTCGTGGGACCTATATGGACACTCACGCTTCCAATGCGGGCCACTGCACAACCAACACGCATTCAACGGCTTTTATACTGACATGGTGTTATCATTTCCCCGTGCATGCGCCTGTGTCGGTTGACCGTAGGACTGGTACTGCTGACGATTAAATTGAAATTGTTTTTGTCTATAGCCACCGCTGTTCACTGCAAGGACCCGTTCTCCTGATTCGTTGGCAATTAATGCACTATCCACTTTTATATTGGTGATACGCTGGCATTCCGCTGATAACTGCTCCAACGTCACATCATGTTTCTCCTCGATACGGGCTAATAACCGGTTGCGCATGTCACTATCGACTTCTTCTTTGAGTCCGCAAACAAGGATAAGGCACTTGAATTGCTCCTCGTTCATTCCGGCAAACTCAAGGTCGACACAGGCACGGTTTACGTGGCAAGAAAACGTGAGCAGATCTTCCCGGGGTGCTTTGGTTATCTGCATGCACTTGTTGTTTTATTTCTTGTTCACAAATAATTGTCTCGAAGCGAATACCCGATGTCCTCAAAATCTCGTTGCGTCTCCGGCGGCTTGGATGAATATCGAGGTGTATGTACGGCTGGTGCGCCTGTACATCGGTGTATATAGTTTGGCAGGTGTGCCCATCAAACATTGTATACACAGCTGGTGTGCATACACAACATCCTCCCCACACTAATTCAATACGTAGTCCTTCAGGCGGGATGGTAATGTTGTGTTTCGTCTAAGACGATCATGCGGCTGGTTCTGTGATGGTTCATCTAACAGTTGTGCAGGCGAAGAATACTCGCAAGGGTGGAAGTTATCTTCTTGTGATGATGTGCAAGTAGGAGAAGCAGTCCTTGGTTTTAAGTGCACCAAACTTCGTCGAAAGTTTCTTCCATGCACATCTACGACGTATGAACGAGAATTAAGGCGTTCTGAAACCTTCCCCGGGGTCCATTGCTTTGACGTCTCCGGTGTTAATTGAACAAAGACTGGTGAACCTATTTCCAGGTCTGGTAGGCGACGTGTCTTTTTATCATATTGTTCTTTTGTCTTCTTACGATGTTTTTCAATACTTGTTGGGACGTTTTCTACTATTTTTGGGAGTAAATTAATATCTGAGCAGGGAACACTACATTTAGTAGACCTTGAAAATAGACGAGCCGCAGGACTTGATCCGATTTTATTGGGGATATTCCTCCAGTTTAGTAGCGCATACCAAAATCAGTATCTGATTCCTGAGCTTTCTTAAAGAGCCTCTTTGCAATTTTCACTGCCGCTTCCGCTTTCCCATTTGATTGTTGATGATGAGGTGCAGATGTAACATGTTCGAAGTCCCATTGTTTTGCAAACGAGAGCATTTGTTTGTTCACAAAATTTGTTCCGTTATCAGTTATTATTCTTTGTGGCCTACCATGTCGCGCGAAATTTTCTTTACATACTGAAATAACCGATTGAGGAGACATGTTTTTTAGGATGTTCACTTCAAAGAAGTCGTAATAGTGATCTACGGTGACCAAGAAATTCTTTTTTGCACCTCGATTTTCAGCAAAGAATACATCCGTGGATATCATTTGAAACGGGTGTGTTGGAATGTCGCGACTCATCATTGGTGGATTTGGTTGTGAATCTGAGAATTTGTTACAAACAGTGCAATTCTTTATGACATCTTTGATTTGAGAGTTCATCCCCGGCCAAAAAATATTCGCTCTGGCCAATTTCAGTGTAGCTTCTACACCATTGTGGCTTATATGACAACAGTCAATTAGTTTTCTGCGGATGATTTGTGGAATTAATATACGATCGCCTCTGAATATTAAATCGTTCTCTACTGATAGCTCATTCCGATAGCCAAAGTATATTTTAATGCTGTCAGGCACTTTATTTGCTTCATCAGGCCACCCTCTTTGTATATATTGTATTAGTATTTGTAATGTTTGGTCTTTTTTAGTCTCTTCTGATATTTCTTTAAGGCGATGATCCGTAATTTTTAAGTAACGCTGCTGAGGTATATTCTCATTTTCTTCAAAAATTTTATAAATATTTAGTTTCTTATACTGATCCCATGATTCATCTTTTTCATCTGGGGCTCTTGATAACGCATCAGCGACGACATTTTCTTTTCCACAAACGAATTTGATGGACAGATTATAACGTTGGAGATTCAATAACATGCGTTGTAAACGGCGAGGAGCTGACAAAAGAGGTTTGTTGAATATATTGATGAGTGGTTTGTGATCTGTTTTTATCGTTACTTTAGGGCCAATTAGAAGCTGATCAAACCTGATACAACCAAATAATATCGCTAATAGCTCCTTTTCGATTTGAGCATAGTTTCGTTTTGTTGGTGTTCGGTATCCAACGATAGCATCTTCTTGATAGACTGCAACTCCTAAACCGAAACTACTTGCATCGCATTCAAGCACTAACGGTTTTGTAACATCATAATATTTTAGAGTGCTGATATCTCCAACCAGATTTTTTACTGTGTCAAACTACTTTTGCTCAATTTCTGTCCATTGCCATTGTTGATTGTTTGCAATTAATTTCCTCATATGCGTTAAATTGGTACTCAAATTAGGTACAAATCTACTTAAATAATTCACCATTCCTATGAATGTATGTACAGCCTTGCTGTTTGACGGCTTGGGGTAATTTCTAATGGCAGATATTTTAGACTCATCTGGCTGCCATCCCTTGTTTGTTAAAACATGACCATAAAATTTGACAGAACTTTGACATAGATTTAATTTATCTTTGTTTAGTTTTACGTTGCGCTGCTCTAAACGCTGGAATAGCATTTTGAGACATGAATTGTGGTTGGCAAGAGCTTCTTCTAATGTTTCTCCGGTTCCATATATTAATAAATCATCTGCTATGCATTCGACGTTTGGCAGACCGTCAATTACTTCCAATATTTTCATCTGAAATATTTCTGGGGCTGGTGCAATACCAAACGGAAGTCTTAGCCATCTGTATCTTCCAAACGGTGTCCAAAATGTTGTCAGTTTGCTACTGTGGTCATCTAATTCAACATGCCATAAGCCTTTTCGAGCATCCACAGTAGAAAACACATAGGCTTTTCCTAACTCCGGAAGTATTTCGTCAGAAGTTGTAAATTGTAGATTGGGTCTTAAAAGTGCTTTGTTTAAAGGTATAGGATCTAAACACTTGTAACGTTTGCTGAGTAAGGATTCCGTTCTACCAAAAAGGGTTAGCTTTGCAACCGTTTCGTCAAATGTTAGTTCACGAGGCGCGCGAGGTAGTATATAACTGGTGAAACGAGTGTGTTCTGCCGTGCCCAACTTACGCCCAAGGAGCCGTACTTTCGCCCCATCGTCGAGTCGGGAAGCGTCCCTCAAAAATAAGTCCTCGTAACGCTCGTACCAGGCCTTAAACGTTGCTCCTGATTCAGCCTCGCATCTAAATTCGCTTATGTTGCTCGCCAACGCATCAATTATAAGCTCAGGATTAGTCGGCATCAAACTAGGTTGCGAAGGCTGCGGGACGGATTGCTGTTGGTATTTCAACATTTGCGCCATAAGCTGCTGTTGCTGGTTCATTTGCTGTTGCAATAATTGCAGCATTTGCGATAGCATCCCGGCGTCTTGCCCCGAGGTCGATGCACCTTGCAGCGATGGCGCCCCGACTTTGCAATGGTGGTTGAGCTGGTAACGCTACGTTGCTCTGCGATGGCTGCTGCTGCCCATTACCAAAAACTGCATTTCCACCCCAATTTATAAGCGGCGATGCTCTTCCTTCTTCATCATTTCGTCCGGGTTTAGCATCCTTCTACGCTTACGCGAAATTGTACTGATTTCTTTTGGCGCGATTCACAAACGATTAAAAAAAAAAATAATGACTTGACGCGTATACGGCCGACACACTTTGAATAATTAATACATTAAAACGAAACAAAATAAATTAACTCTGCGTTTGGTTCGATAAAAACAGTTCAATAAATAAAACAATGTAACTAAACTCGTCGCCACTGTTGTGATATCGCCACCCTTCTATCGAATACAGTACCCTTTCATCTTTCTGAATATATGGAATATGCCTTTATCTATTTCCTCTTGTTGCCCGTGCGGTAGCCTACAGTATAATAATGCACTTTGCCGCTCGGCTCTCTCTCTCTCTGGCCCGACCTGCTACACTCACACATCACCCGAAGACCATTGTTTATTGAAAAATCCTAAAAAGAGGCGCTAGAAGGCTGTCCCCAAACCGAGACGCCAGTGAATGGTAAACGGGGCAGAAATTTGAGGTCGCCTGAGGAAGCGGACGATGCTAAGAGAGCAAAAAATGATGCCCCCTCTGGCAGCTCGCTGGTCGCGAGCGCCGGTTGTGGCCCCGTAATGAGCGAGGCAGAGGGCTCGTGGAGCACGGTCGTACGGAAAAATCGCCGGAAGCCGAAGGAAAGTGTCATTCCGGTTGACACCGGCGCAAAGCAAGTTCACCCTGCATCTACTCGGGAGGCGCTTCCGCCGAGGCGTCCAAAAACCGAAGCCGTACTAGTGGCGCCCGGCGAAAATATTACTCATGTGGAAATCTTCCGGAAGATAAAAGCAGATCCTGAGCTTCAAGCTTTCGGTAAGAAAGTAGTGCGAATTCGAGGAACAAAAAATGGAGGCTTGCTTTTCGAACTGGGCAAAAGCGATGATGAAGCGATGATTCTGTACCACCTTTGCGTAGTCGACTACGCAAAGGTGGTACAGAATTCGATTGGCAGCAATGGGACAGTAAAGACCTTAGGCCAAATGGAAACGGTGGAAATTCGATACATCGGCGCAGAGACGCAGACCAGCGATGTTGAAAAAGATCTTCGGGATATGTTCACCGAGCTTGACGGGGTAACTTTCGAGACCAAGATGACCAAATCCTTCAACGGAATGCAGACCGCTTCAGTGAAGCTCCCGACGAAACTAGCAACGCTAGTGGCAGCACGTGGCAAGATTAGGATTGGATGGTCAATCTGCTCGGTAAAAATACAAATACCGACCAGGGGGTGTTTCAAATGCTGGGAGACGGGCCATTTCTCCCGCGATTGCAAAGGCCCAGATAGGACCGACTGCTGTCTGCAATGCGGTGAAACAGGGCATTTTGCCAAAACATGCGTCAAACCTCCCAGATGTGTCCTTTGTCCACCGGGTACAAACATGCATCATACCAGCGGCGTTTTCTGTCCAGCGAGCAAGCAGAAATCGACATGGAGATAGTTCAGTTGAACCTGAACCACTGTGAAGAGGTCCAAGACATGCTTGGGCAATTGCTTATAGAGGAGAAGGGAGATGTGGCAATGCTGTCCGAGCCGTATCGCTGTCCTAGCGGCGTAAACAATTGGGTTTCTGACTCTACAGGGACCGCTGCTATTTGGGCTTCTGGTAGATTTCCGATCCAGCAGATCATTTCAAGGCCCGGGGAGGGGTATGTGATTGCAGTCATCAACAAAATAACCATCTGCAGCTGCTACGCACCGCCAAGGTGGAATCTAGAGAAATTCGAAGAAATGCCTAAGAGGATTTCAGATGAGGTCTACGATGTTAATCCTGTCATCATTTCAGGAGATTTTAACGCTTGGGCCACGGAATGGGGCAGTAAAAGCACAAACGCCAGAGGAAACGCCGTGTTGGAGCACTTTTCTAGACTGAACTTAGCATTTGTAAATGTTGGCTCCTGTCCCACATTTGTAAGGAATAGCAGAACTTCCATTATAGACCTTACGTTCTGTAGTCCAGCATTGGCTTCTTCAATGAACTGGAGGGTAAGCAACGCCTACACCCTCAGCTACCACCGAGTGATACGCTACACGGCAGGAAGCAAGTGCCACAGGGTTGCCCAGGGCTCCGGTTTTCCAGCCTGGAAAACACAATGCTTCAACGAAGAACTGTTTATTGAGGCATTGAGGTTTGGTGATTTCCAAAACACCTCGTCAGCATTGAAGCTAGCGCCAGCGATCGCCAACGCCTGTGACACCTCTATGCCACGAAAGAAAGGGGGACCTTACCCACGACGGAGAGCTTACTGGTGGACTACCGAAATAGCCCAGTGCCGAAGCCATTGCGTCGAAGCACGCAGAAAGATGAATCGAGCCAAATCCTCGGAACAACGGGAGGATCTGAGACGTTTGTACATCCTGGCACGATCTAATCTAAAACGGAAGATTAAGGCAAGTAAAAGGAGATGTTTTCTGGCCCTATGCGATGAGGTTGTAAACAACTCGTTTGGTGCTTACCGAACGCTAATGGGTAAGATGGTCGGCCAAGACCTTCCTAGGGAAAGGAACCCAACCGTGCTCAAGTCTATCATCGAACAGTTGTTTCCTAACCATGAACTACAAACTCCACGTGATATACCCCGCAATCCTGATGTTGAACCTGTGTCAATATCCGCTGATGAACTACAGAAGGCTGCAGACCATCTCAAACTGGGGAAGGCACCTGGTCCAGACGGTATTCCCATTGAAGCGATCAAAGCAGCTATCAAAGCGTACCCTGAAGCATTTTTATCAGTGTTCCAGAACTGCTTCGATACTGGCTTTTTTCCGATACCCTGGAAGCGACAAAAACTCGTTCTTCTACCAAAGCCTGGGAAGCCCCCAGGCGACGCATCAGCACTAAGGCCTTTAGGATTGATAGACAATTTTGCCAAGATACTAGAAACCCTAATACTCAACCAATTAGTTGTCTATACGAAAGGCGAACACGGACTGTCGGACAGACAGTTTGGCTTTAGAAAGGGGCGGTCTACTGGTGATGCGATCGCAGCTGTTTTAAAGAAAGGACGAAGCGCCTTGCTAAAAAAGAGGACAGGAAACAGATACTGCGCGATCGTTACGATTGACGTAAAGAATGCTTTCAACAGTGTCAACAGGGCCGTTGACATTTAACGCTTCTCGCACGGCCTTTCTCGTGATGCTGCCTACCTGTTGGAATCGTTGCAGTCCGATTTCCGCGATACCTCACGTTCTGTGCAGGCGACATCAGCTGGCTTGCGACTTGAACTGTCCTCTTCACTGGATTGTTTTAGAAACGAGATAGCTTTGATGAAACAGGAATCAGCATCATCAATTCGTTCCGTGAAAGATTTCATCGACTCACTTACTGCTTCTCACTCAATGGAACGCAACTACTCACAGGCTCCACTACTCACAACGCTTGATGAAGTTAAGCATGGCATCAAGGGGCTTGATCTCATGCATCGTGAGTTTCTCACTTCCTTCAACTCACTAATGAACAAGCACAACTCTCATCTTGCCACGCATACCACTACATTATTCTGCTCATTATTCTGCGATTCCTGCTACGCACTCAACGACCACGATTCCAGTTGCGGCCTCTAAGCTCACCCATCAAGCTGTTGGTGAGAATCCTTCCAAACGTCGATTGATGGATCGCTCTCCCGACTACCAATTCCGTTACACGCGCTATGCTGTCATCGGGTACAGGGTTGTCCTACAACAATATTACGACCGTTCCTGAACGCTCCGTACTTGGGTCTTTATCTCCCGTATTGCTCCTGATACTCCGATGGAAGCGATCCGTGAAATGGCCTGTTCCAACATAGGGACAGACGACATCTTGGTATACAGCCTTGTACGATGCGACCGGGATCTTTCTACGCTCTCCTACGTATCTTTTAAACTTGGTGTACCGGATTCGCACCAGGCTATTGCTTTGGCTGCTTCAACCTGGCCTCGCGGGATCTCTTTTAAGGAGTTCATCGACCTTAATCCCCGCTCCGTCAATGTTTGGCGACCCACTACTGCAGCATTCCATGCACCTTCTGCGCCTGTTACCCGTGAATCGGATCATCATTCATCGCCACCTTCTATCAACCACACGACACAACTGCGAAACGCTGATTTCACTATTTCGCCCGATCATGGTCCTATGAGCTTGCCTTATACGCAGTACTTTCAGCAAGCGTAAACCGGCTGATCCGGCTGAAGATTTTCATGAACTACCGACTTTACCCGAATTGATGGAAGCTAACCCTGCATCTAATACACACAATCCGTCCGACTCTCTTCCGCCGTTAATAACTTGCAGCGTGAGCACTCCCGGCGCATCTCGCTCTCTCATTCCTTCGATCGATCGACTAAACATCTACTATCAAAACGTAAGAGGATTGCGCACAAAACTAGACGAGTTACGCCTCTCTCTATCTGAGCTTGATATGGATGTGTTGGTGTTAACTGAAACATGGCTCGATGGCTCAATTCCGTCCTCTCTTATCTCGGAGGATGCGTATGTCATCTATCGCTGCGACCGAAATTCTCTCAACAGTAACCGTTGCCGTGGTGGTGGTGTACTCATTGCCTGCTCTTCCGTGCTGAACTCGTCAACTTTATCACTGCCGTTCAACTCGCTGGAGTCTGTTTGGACAATTGTTAAGCTTCAAAACCTTGCAATCTATATCGGCGCCGTTTAAATCCCACCCGATTTGCGTTCTTCCGAAGTAGTTTTTGACGTTTTACATGAGAGTGTTAGTTTCGTTGCTGGCAAACTGAAACCAAATGATCTTATGGTGTTACTTGGTGATTTTAATTCACCATCACTCTCCTGGCAACCGTCGGCATCGTGCGTTAATCACTTCATTCCTACTGGTGTATCTCGTGAAAATGTTTCTCTGCTTGATGGAATGTCGGTAAACGGTTTGCTGCAATTATCCGGCAAAAAAAAATATACGCGGAAGACAATTAGATCTTCTATTTGCCAATGCTGACTTCTTGGAGTGCTGCTCCCCCGTCATAGCTTCACCTGTTAAACTCGTCGCGCTAGACAATCATCATCCTGCTCTTGAGACAAGCGTGCTCCTTACGCACTCTCGCCCTGCATCCTCCCAACGAATACTTACGGCTCGTATGTTCAATTTTAGGAAATTGGACTACCAAAAGCTTCATCGTATATTAGCCGATACCGATTGGTCCTTTATTGATGCTGACTGTGACATAAATCAAGCTGTAGCAGCGTTTACTAATGTAATCACTTCCGCCTTCCCTTCCTGCTGTCCTCTCCTTAAACCCGCTCCTAATCCTAAGTGGTCGAACAGAGCTTTACGTCTATTAAAATCGGACAAAAACCGCGCTCAACGCGCCTACCGTTTAAATAATACTTTACACAATCTTTGTGTATATAAATATGCGGCTAAGGCTTATCGTCTTCTTAATCTCCATCTGTATCGTCGCTACGTTCGGCGTCTTCAAATGCGCTTCACTATTGATCCTGGGTCATTCTTTCGTTTTGCGAACCCTCGGCGTGGCTCTGCTAGCCTTCCATCCACCCTGTTTCTTGATCTGTCCTCTGCTACGTCCAATCCTGATATATGTAACCTGTTTGCCAAACATTTCTCTAGTGTATTTGTCGATACTAGTACTTTTAAGGTTCCTTTGGACGTAGGCTTGTCTTACACGCCCTCTGATGTGATATCATGTAATTCAGTCGTTGTAAGTGAAAGCCTAGTAAAATCCGCTTTATCCAAACTTAAAACTTCGTTTTCACCAGGCCCCGATGGCATCCCTGCCTGTGTTTTGAAAAAATGTGGCAATACCCTCACTCCTATTCTCACTCGTCTTTTTTCTCGCTCGCTTAGTGTAGGGATTTTTCCTAGTCAATGGAAACTAGCTTGGCTTGTTCCCATTTATAAGAAAGGTGACCGCACACTAGCATCAAACTACAGAGGCATTTCTATTATTTGTGCGTGTTCTAAAATCCTCGAGTCAATTGTCCATTTATCTGTAATGCCTTGTGTAAAAAATTATATTTCTACGGAACAACACGGCTTTATGCCCAATCGCTCAGTGTCCACCAACCTAATGTGTTTTTTGTCTTCTCTATATCACTATGGCGGCGCTCTGGGACCAATCGAACGAGACAAACAAACACGACTCTGTTCGATAGGTGCTCTGTCAGCTGTTCGATGTCTTATAGACCTGTCATGATGCACTGCAATACGCCTTTCTTTTCGTCTCGAAAATGAAGCATTTTCATAGTTTAAATGAATATCCACCTACAGGGGGAAGATTCAACTCATAATTTACTAGTTATTCACATCTATAATAACATAGAAATCATTCAAATTTAATATTGAAAAATGTAAACAAACGTCCATGCCAAAACACATACAGTGCATACACATGGATTATGTACACACAATAGTTTAATACGTTTCAATCCTTTATATTTGATGTTATAATTGATTGAAAAGTTTAACAATGATAGCTATTTTAAATATTTTGCACGCAATTTTAAGAAGAAAAAGAGACAAACTACGTAAACAAACTTAAAAATGTCCCGAATTGAATTCTATCTACTGTAGCTGTGAAGCGTTTGACAGCCAAGGTACTCACAGCACAGGTGGGTATCGAACATCACAGACAGAAACAACTGACATGTTCGACTCGACGTTTTTCTTGTTTGTTTGTTTGTGTCTGACAGTGCACCTCCATATGATTATATGGGTTTGTTCGTGTCGGATGTCGTGTTCGATTGCTGCTAGAGCGCCGCCTATCTGTCTAGTGGTAAGCAAGTAGACACTATCTATACCGATTTCAAAGCGGCATTTGACAGTATACCTCTATCATTACTTGTTGCAAAGCTTCGAAAACTAGGTTTCGGTGGCTCTATATTGCCGTGGTTCAACTCCTATCTTGAGAATCGTTCTTATGCAGTTAAAATCTGTGGCTCTTTCTCTGAATGCTTTCTTAGTTCTTCGGGTGTCCCTCAAGGTAGTGTCCTTAGTCCCTTACTGTTCATTCTCTTCCTCAATGACTGTACTTCGATCCTTCCTCCTAACGGCTTCTTGCTATATGCGGATGACGTTAAAATTTTTCTTCCTGTATCTTCTACAGCTGATTGTCTAGTCCTTCAATCCTGGCTCTGTAAATTCTCTACATGGTGTGCTTCTAACGGTTTAGTCCTGTGTCCTGAAAAATGTTCCGTCTTGTCTTTCTTCCGATCTTCTACAAGTATAACTCATGCTTATAGTGTCTGTGATGCCCCTATTCCCCGTGCGTCCTTGTCTAAGGATCTTGGCGTCTTCTTTGACCCGAGTCTTTCTTTCAAGGAGCACACGGACTATGTCATCAACAAGGCCAACAAAAGTCTTGGTTATATTTGTCGCATGTCCACTGAAATTCGTGATCCCTTTTGTCTTAAGTCCCTTTATTGTTGTTGGGTCCGTTCCGTACTGGAATATGCCTGTATCATCTGGTCTCCTGTCCAACTATCTCTGCTCCAAAGGATTGAGAGGATCCAGAGACGTTTTACAAGGATCGTATTTCGTAGGTCGCTGGGTCATCACTCTATTCCGCTTCCTTCGTATGACGATAGATGCACTCTATTAGGCCTTGCCAAGTTGGAGCACCGCCTCTCGGTCGCTCAGGCTTCTTTCGTCGCTGGCATATTGCTCAATACGATTGATACTCCTTCACTTCTGTCGCGCTTACATTTGTATGCACCTTGTCGCACCTTACGTTATCGTTTTCGTCTCCAGTTACCTATATGTCGTACACGTTTTTGCTCGCAATGAGCCTTTTGTAAGAGCTATGTCGTCTTTTAATAGTACTTCTGATCTGTTCGATTTCAACATATCCTATCCTGTCTACCGATCCCGTTTTCGCTCCTTTTCCGTACCATAAACTCCTTCCAACTCCTTCGTGAATAATTGTATACTGTAGTCAGTAAGCACTATTGCTGTAACCCAACGTGGCCGAGCAATTAATAAAATAAAAATAAATAAAATAAACAGTGCCAACTGGGAGGCCATACATGCAGCTCTTTCCAAGATGATGGTTCCACCGTACCTCTGTAGGCTGCTGAGAAGCTATTTAGATCACCGTGTGCTTTTATACGACACAGATCTGGGAATCAAAAAAATGAGCATCACCGCTGGCGTTCCTCAAGGTTCGATTTTGGGTCCAACTCTCTGGAATGTTATGTACAACGGAGTTTTGACCCTAGGGCTTCCTCCAGGACCTGAAGTGATAGGTTTTGCTGATGATATTGCTCTTACTGTCCTTGGTGAGTCAATAGAAGAGATTGAACTCCTCACATCCGACTCCGTAAGCAGAATCGAGTCGTGGATGCAACAAATGAGGCTAGAAATCGCCCATAAAAAGACGGAATTCCTCATCATAAGTAGTCACAAGACAGTGCAGTCAGGTAGCATCCGGGTCGGTGATGAACGTATTGAGTCGATACGTCACCTAAAATATCTTGGTGTGATCATCGATGACCGCTTAAGTTTCCGGAAGCATGTCGAGTACGCCTGTAACAACGTCTTTAAGGCAGCAATCTCGTTGATACAAATAATGCCGAACATTGGAGGGCCCAAGAGTAGCTGGAGGCGACTTCTAGCTGACGTGGCCTTCTCTCGGTTGCGTTATAACGCTGCGATCTGGGCACAGGTTCTGGTGCTAAAGGAAAACCGACAGTTGGTGAACAGAGTGCACCGATTGCTAGCTATGAGAGTTGTTTGTGCCTACAAAACAATATCGCACGCGGCAGTTTGTGTTATCGCAAGCATGGTTCCCATCTGCCTCATATTAGCAAAGGGTTCTGAGTGTTGCAGTTTCTCCGGAGTTTCAAACGCGGGATTATCCAGATCCTCAGCAAAGCAGCTCTCTATGAGAAAGTGGCAGTCTGAATGGGATTGTTCAACAAAGGGACGTACGACACATGCACTGCATGGACGAGTAGAAAACACGGCGAAGTTAACTTCTACATAACTCAGTTCCTCTCCGGCCATGGGTGTTTCCGGAGTTATCTTCACAAGTACCGTCACGCAAGCTCCCCAGACTGCCCAGCGTGTGTGAGCATCGTGGAGTCAGCAGAACACGTGCTTTTTCATTGCCCTCGTTTTGCTGAGGAACGTCATGAAATCATCGTGAAGTGCGGAACAACAATCAACGGAGCAAACCCGATCGAGGTAATGTTAAAGAATGCTGAAACATGGGAAGTCATAACAAACGGCATGCGATCAATACTGATGAAGCTGCTGGCCTTATGGAAAGCGGATCAACGACTTGGGCGTTCGTAAATAGTGTTGTGCGTATTGTGAAAGTGTTTAGTGTATCTATGCACGAATTGAAGTGAGCCTGTAACTCAAGTGAATGCGTACTTTCTGTGCTTTTGTGTGGTATTACGAGTGTCTCCAGGACTGTCATTCTGTCTCGCGAATGTGGTCCATGTTGCAATAGCGAGATGTAATGCTAATGCATAGCCCTTCCCCAAGAAGCATACCGAAAGGCGAACCCATGGGGAAGGGTAGATGGCCCAAGGAGGGGGTTTACTAGGTAAAAATCCTATGTCAACACCCGTGCGACAACGGGAGTCTTTCGAGGATTCCCCCTCCTTGTAAAAAAAAACACACACACACACACACACACACACACACACACACACACACACACACAAGTAACGTGGTAAAACAAGTGCGCGGTGCGATGAAAAACAGGCCCTATCTTATTGTCCGATACTGTACGTCTTACTGTGTCTCGTTATTTGATTTTGGATTTAATGTTTTCAGGTAACAATAAAGTGAATCTAACTGGGTAGAATACTGGTATAGCATTATTTTGTGCCAAAGTGATTGTTTTTGTTAAATACGCTACCATTGTATATCGGAAGGTGTTAATTATGTTTTGGAGGTTTAGTGAGGCGAGATTAATACGGCTGTTAATGATGTTTTTAAATAGAGGCCAGTTTGCTGCGGCATAATTTGGCATCCCATAAGGGGATTTGCTGATAATTTTACTGTTGATAGTTTCGAAAAGGATGGGTATGCGATCTGAAGAAAATATTTTTAGTGTACAAGGGGGAGTTATATCGATTCGGCCATTTGCAAGAATTAGGTCAAGTGTAGAAGGTGAACGTCTGTGACAGCGTGGAATATAAGTGGGCTCGTTGGGGCTATGAAGGGAAAAGGTTCCTGTTTGAATTACATCAAATAGGATTTTACCCATACTATTGCCTTTGATGCAATTTCACAAGCGGTGCCTTAAAGCGGTGCACAAGCGGGGGGTTAAAATCTCCGCACCACTGTTGTAATTAGTGATGTTCCTTTAAGCTTACTTATTTTTCTTATATCGTTATGGAAACTAACATGGGGGACCTTCACAATTCTAGTCAGTTGTTTGTATGGAGTTTGACAGTTGAGGGCTGAAATCATGTAAACACTTCATACAAAACCACACAAAAAACTAGCCTGCGATTTTCAGTCTAGAAAATTTTAGCCTAAAAGCTAGAATTATACTCGAGTACCTGCTCGAAAACACGGTGTTGTTTACATTTATCCCAAGGTGCATTAAAGAGATCAGGTGGTGGAATCTGGAATCATAGTGTATGTAGTCTAGGTGGTCTCATAGCATTTTTTCATAACCAATTTTGAACATCACTTTTTGGCAGAACGGGTGAAAACTTTTGCTCAAACAAGCTTTCTGGAGGCTTGACGAATACTCAAAACACTCTGTTGAGACACAGGCACGGAAGCCCTGTCATCTAATCGTGTTTAACGAAACACGAAGATCGTTCCGATGAGCTTTGAGCTTTCGGCTCGGGCGATTAGTTTATAAGTATAAGTGTAGTTCTACAAATAAACTCTCTTCTAATTTTGCAACTGAACAAGCCACAACCGCCGGTAAATATCGAACGCTAGAAAATTTACACCGAAACACGAAAGAAAAGATTATCCGAAATCGTAAGATCGAACATTGGTGCCGTGACCAGGATAACGACGGATCTGGTTTCTTCATTTTACGGATTCCCGCGATAATCGCTGTTTCGTGCACGTAACTTCAATTGCTTTAGTCGCTACGCAATCGACCAAGCTCATTATGTCCGCGAAATTTAGCACTTTTTTCCTGCAAAAACTACATTATGCCCGTCCAAGTTGATGTGTTATCGTCCAAAAGGACAGTATTACTCGCGGTATTGGCCAGTCACGAAAGGTTTCTGAGTGTCTTTATCCCAGAACGGGATGCAATCGAAATAGACATTCGCATTGCAAAGCTCAAACTACTTTCCACTGAGCTGGAAATAATTCAATCGAAATTAGAAGATGCAGCAGTATCAAACGAAGAGCAGATCGCCCAAAATGCTGCTTTACGCGAAGATTTTGAGCCTCGTTTGATTCGTGTTGAGGCCTTGTTGAAAGCAAAACGAAGCATTCAACTAAATGCAAACAAACCGCAAATCACAAGCATCAACTCTTTAGGAGGGTTACAGCTGCCCACCATCGCGCTTCCCAAATTATGTGGTAGTTACACTAATGTAAACAGAGTCACAGCGACACCTTGCGGCAAAGAAACGAGCTACCAACATAAACCCGCAAAACACACAGTCACATACACACCGCACTCCACCAGCACATTTGCCACTGCACCAACGCCAGCTGCGCCAAATGCTCCTGCGTGGAAAGCACAAAACACTGGTACATTTTCCACTGCACCGACGTCAGCTGCGCAAAATGTTCCCGCGTGTTGCACATACAGCATCGGTTCATTTTCCACTGCGATCAAGCCAGCTGCGCAAAATGCTCCGGTGACACATACACAACACACTAACGATCACACGGCAAGCACACAAAGAAGCGACAATACAGCTCTAAAACAAACTCCCGAAAAGGTTATGTCTCAAACTGCAGTTGCGAACACTAGCGATTTACATGCTATTGTGCATCCTACACTATTGGATGTTGCATCCCAGCCTAACCGGATGAGCAATCGATTCTCTCATAGGTTAAGAATCAAACCGAATGTAGTCAGCATCACTCAGGTTGGCGTGGTACAATTTTCTACTCCGGTGCAAAAACAGTGCGTGCGAAAATTGTCCCCTCTTTCGAGCTGCATGTTGATTTGCTGATTGGCGACCAAGTGGCAGACGATTTGCCAGCAGTTGCCTTGCCATGGGCAGCATACATGGTATCACGACAAGAAGTTATAAGACTCGGAAAACACCTTCGACGTTATCTGCTTCCCTGCGAGGCAAAACATCCAGTCTTGCCTCCTGAAAGCCAGCCTGAAGCTTCGTCAGCGATCATTGCTGTCGACGGCACTTCTTACGATGTAGTCCTCGAGACCACCTTTACTCAGCTGCGCACGAGCATATTCTGCAATTTGCAACTGATGGTGCAGCGCTTCCAGCGGAGGTTTTTGTTTTCATTCGACGCCTACAAAAATGCAACGCGGTTAATCGAATGATACGGCAACAACTTACGCGCTAAACGGTTCATCCCAACGATCGGTCCCTCTAAATGATTCCTCTAACCCGCTGGCCACTTGAGCGCTTCAGCCATGCGCACGCCTGCGACAGTAAGCTGGCATGAGTAGTATTGCTGCACACATAACGTAATGTATTTTGTATTTTCACTGTAGAATAGCGAGAGCACATGTAATTTACTTCCTTATTTTGTTTTGATTGTTGACTTGCGTCAAGGAGGGGAGGATGTTGAGACACAGGCACGGAAGTCCTGTCATCTAATCGTGTTTAACGAAACACGAAGATCGTTCAGATGAGCTTTGAGCTTTCGGCTCGGACGATTAGTTTATAAGTATAAGTGTAGTTCTACAATTAAACTCTCTTCTAATTTTGCAACTGAAAAAGCCACAACCGCCGGTAAATATCGAACGCTAGAAAAGTTACACCGAAACACGAAAGAAAAGAGTTAATCTTTATCTAGACCGGTTGGCCATAAAGAAAGATTTTTTATTTTACACAAACAGGATTACGCCTGACTAAAGCTAAACTATGAACTATATCTGGCTGACTCTAGACTTCGACTTCGACTGACTAAACCTAACGAGCTAATGTTCTAACGAGGCCGCTGGTTGCTGGCTGCATTGGTCCGTTCTCACGATCGGTCTGCGTGTCGCATTACTTGCGCATGTCGCCGTTGTCCGCTCGTGGCCGGTATAGCGTTACATCTTCGTCTGCTCGTAGCCGGTGTGGAATGCCAGCTTGCAGTCTGGTTTCTAGCGGGTCGGTCTAACTAAAGATTATCCGAAATCGTTAGATCGAACACACTCTTAAAATCTTCATTCAGAAGCAGAAGCGATAAAAATCAGCCTTCTAAATTCATACACCTTGGGATAAGCCCACCTGTATATTATACTCAATTAGATAGCTGCTCGAAAACTGCTATACAATGCAAACAGCTGACAGGCTGAAATTTCAGCCTACGAATTTCAAACGGAAAGGGCCCCGTGGTCGGAATTTGAACCAGGGTTATAAATTGATAATATAGCTAAAGGACCGGAGACTAATTTAACATTAATTCCTATGCATTCAATAACTTTGAGATCCAGTGCATGTAAAACCTCATGCGGTACTTCTTTTGCTACAACAATAGCCACTCCGCCTTTTTCACCGGTAGTTCTATCTAGTCTATGTACAATAAAGTTTGAACACTGGATTGGCCCGTTTTTTTGGTTGAAGTATTCGAATGGTTTAACGATGATGGTTTATCGCTCGTACATTTTTTAGTTCGGCTAATGTTATCGAACCTTTGGTGAAATGTAAGAGGTACATAGCTTGGTCACTGTACCTTTTGTTTTTGATTGCCAAGCGCTTCACTGCAATTGGATTGACGTTATTTTCTTCTAGAGCACTTTTGATATCGTGCAAGTCCATAACGGGTAGGCCAAATACTACGACTTTTGTCGTCCTATCATCTGCGAGTAGATGCGTGTATGATACTATCTGATCCTCAAATATTCTTTTTATTTTGAGAAAGTCGTCGAGTAATGCAAATGTTACCAAAATTCCTTTTCTTGTTTGGCTCGTTGTGTAGTTTACTACATGTGCTGCTACAATACGTCGGTGTACATCACTAACACTAGTACCCGTTACGATGATTGGCGGTATGCGAGTATTCTTTTGCTGGACGTTCTTGCTCGTGTGTGTAGATCGTGCATTACGTTGCGGTTTAGGATACACGGCATCCATTTCTGCGTTGTTGTCCGTAAGGAGATCAAATTCGTTGTTAGTACGAATATTGGACGATGCTGACTCTCTTAAGCGTTGGAATTCCTCAAGAGGGATGGTAATACTTTTTGTCCGTTTGGACGCACCGGTTTTTACTCGGCCCATTGCTGGAGCCCGAGTGGCTAAGGCCGACAACCTTTTCTTCTTATTTTTTTTTGCTTTTTTATCTCTTCACTTGATTACGAAACACATCCGAACGCGTCGGTGGTTAGGTGAAGACTGATTCCTCTATGTGCACGTTCGTGTTCTTGTTTGATGATTGTATATTGCTTTTTATCTAGCGTTACGTCTTCAACTATAGTGGACGTAATTACGAAATGAGAGGCTGTATCGAACGAACATGTCCTACATACATTTTGCATAGTTTGAAATAGGTTTTCTTTAGCATGGATTGTACTCTGTTTTCCGTTGTGGTACTCTTCTAGAAATGCCAAGATTTTGGCAGAACTCAAAGATTCTTTAGTAATATTAATTCTACTGTGAATGTAAAATGACTTATTCTTCTTATTCTTCTGTAATTATTTCTTCGATTTGCGCTTCACGGAAAATAATTTGGATTCTGTAGTAATTTATGGGACGTTCTGTGAAGTGCACAAAACAATCTTGTGAACTTTCAGCTGAATGAACTGTGCTGATATTGGATGCATTATTTACTACTGAGTCTTCATTAGAACAGGTCTCGTTGTTATTAGCTTCTATTTTTCTGCTTATAGCATCGGCACCAACATCAGTTTTTAATGTTTTGTATTGAACATCATAGCCGTAGTTTTCTAATGTTAGCCTACATCGAATGATTTTCGAGTTTTTTATGCTATTTTCATGAAAATAAGAGGGTTGTGATTGGTTACTAGCGTAACATACGAGCATCTTTTTCTGTAGTTAAATAATTTAACTCTGCATGGTTCTAGGTTCGAGAGACAAACGCGATAGGGTGATAGGGCGATAGACTCTTGCATTTAAAGTTTGAGATAGAACTGCACCTAAAGTGTAGTTAGAACCACCGATCTGTGGTTAGTGTGAATGGTTTTTTGAAATCCGGGTACACAAGTACAGGATCCATTATAAGAATAGTTTTAGATTTAGATGTAACGACTCTATAGTGCCGATTATGTGACTCAACTGCTTGAGAAAAAGTATCAAAAATGCTCATTTTCTATTATGATCCGTATTAGAGCACTCGATTTGTCTATGGTTTGATATATCGAACTGAACGAAGGTCTTTTGCATAACCTGATTCAAACGGAGACCTTTTTTTGTCCAACAGCTTTCCGTAAGGTTAAAGCTACGGAAAGCGTTTTGTTTTACGGTTTAAGTACTTAATACATATATTTAAACCACATTAATTACATGTAATTACATGCAAAAGAGATTTTTTGTAATTATTCACTGGAAAAAGGGTTGGAATAATAAAATACACAGATATTAGAAAATCATACCACAAGCGCTACTTTTCATGACATTGCCAAACACATATAAAGAACAATAATATGCCACACGTAGAAATAATTATAAATTGGTAGGATCCTTCCTGCGTTACGCGTTGCAGTTTGTTTTGAAAAACAAATCCGTTTCAAATCAATTTGGTACCAATGTCTCGAGTCAACGAAAGAAGTCTCTATGATGATGATGATAAGTCCCACCTCTTACCCCAACACAGGTTTGAGAAGGACGGAAGTATCTTTACGATAATATTACTCTAAGGTAGTTTTTGAATAAAATAAAAATATACGAGCAAGTGGTGGCATCGGACGTCATTCAAAAGAATCCACTGAGTCATACACACACCTAAGACGACCGACGTAGTTTCATCAAGAAAAAACGGGTCAACTCCATCGAACACATCAGGACATAACTGCGACATGCATATGGCCAGTTCTACTGGTGCCACACCGGCTCCAGGGCACTACCTTCCGAAGCAACAGAACCTAATGTATTGGAAATTATCAGGACACACTGCAACATGCATATGGCCAGTTCCGCTGGTACCAACGATGGCACCAGGGCACTACTTTCCGATGCAGGAGAACCTAATGTATCTGGAATAGGCCACTTACTATCATCAATGAGTGAATCTCGCTGTGACCTCCCAGACATGCATCCGATTGTCCACTTGTACGCGCGCGTGTCTCAAACTTATGTTGTCTCTTTCTTATATATTTTCTCTAATTTGTTTTCATATATCAAGAAATTCTTATCATCATCATCAAGCTCATGATGACAAATGCAGTTGTACATAACATAGTGACGTAGGACTTCTACACAAATATGACATTACACAGTTTGTTTAACATATGCCGCACATCTACGTTTGAAGTCTGACAAGTTACTCGCATTCTTGATTTCTCCGGGTAATCTGTTGTATAATTGAATCCCCTTGAAAAACAAAGAGTTTCTGGCACCATGTGAAATTAAGTTGGGAACCCTCGGCTCATTTGCTCTGCGTGTACGTGCCGATGAACATCAGCAGTCGTAGCATCGTAGTCTGCAGCAATTACGGTCTTGATATAGTCTCAAATGCTCGTTTTAGATCCAAGAAAACGACAACTATCGATTCCTTTCGATCCATCAACACTTTCTACCTCGCCAGTACAAGATTCAAAGCAGTTTCACAAGAGTGTCCCTGTCGATATCCTGATTGTTCACTAATCAACAGGTCATTTCGAGTTAGAAACTCGACCGAATGCTCCTTAACCACCAATTCCAGCACCTTTTCTAGTACATGCAACATATTGATAGGACGAAACTCTTCCGCACTGGCAGCTCCGCTCAGTTTAGGAATAGGTATTACCAATGATTCCTTCCAAGTCTCCGGAAAAATACCCTCCTCCAGCGACTGATTGATCACTACAAGAAGAGACTCTCCTACCACATGGAAGCAATCCTGAATAGTATTACAGTTAACATTCCCTATGCCCGCTGTTTTAGACAGGCCGAACCAAATAGTTTTTAACTTCTCTTTTGTAATTTTCTGAAATTTGAATTGGTTTCCTGGAGCATCATTACAAAACAAAGAGTCAGGCGCTCTGGCATCAGCAATGTTTTGATTTATATCTAAAACACTGTTAAAAAAACAAATGGAATTTTTGGCATATTATTGAATCTTCCGATTCTACCAACCCATTAAATTTTACAACAGAAACCCGTGATTCCTCTCACCTTAGTAAACTTTTAAGCACTTGCCTCAACTCCTTGCTATTTCCTTTATGCTTAGATATCTCACCACTGAAGTCATTTCTACGAGTAGTTTTGAGATTCCTGCTGTATGTATTCCTTAGTCTAGTGTATTTAGTCCAATCGTAGCCTGAGTTTGATCTAATAAAATGATGGTATGCTTCGTCTCTTTTCCGTTTCGCACGGCTATGTTCCAAAATATACCAGCTACTAGTCTCTCTTGACAAGATTGTCTTCTCTTCAACCAACGTGCCCATAGCTGTTTTCAATGTGTTCCATAACAAGTCTGCAGCTTCGTTGAAGCTCAGTGCTTCTTGCCTTAAACCTTGTGACACATGATTGCAAAGAGCAAATTTCGAGTACCTATTCCAGCATTTAAATTTTCGTTGAATCGTATCACAACGTTTCACGTTTATATTCAAAACAAGTGTTTCATGATCCGATATTTTTAATAACGGATCAGTAGTGACCTTGATTGAGTCTGTGCTACTGTAAACCTTATCGATCAATGTTCTGCTCTGCCTATCAATTCGTGTGAAATCGTTAACTTTTTGTTTCATGTTTACTGAATCCATTAATTTTTTCAACTTTGCAGATTTTTCAACATTTAACCAGTCAATATTGAAATCACCGACGATAATGTTAAGTTTGCTAAAATTCAAGAACCTATCTAACCATTTTTCCAAAATGTCTACAAACCTTGAGTCACTTGCACTTGGCGAATGATACAATATCCCGTAATTGCCTGCTGTCATTCCCTTGGAAACACGACACAACCTTATAACCATTAATATGAAACTGTTGAAATGCTTCTTCCTCAATCACATGAGTTTCAGAGATTAAGACCAGCAACGGTTGAACTTTCTCTACTGTCTCACGAAACATGGCGTAGTTGTACGAAAGACCGGCTACATTGAAATATAAAATTTCTCTGAACCGTCCTAACTCCTCCCCTACCAGCTATTGAAAAAGTTGCATACGCCTTTTTCTGTTTTTCTGTTTTTTAAACATCGGACAATTATAATCATTGGCCGCATGTCTTACATCTAGTTTAAGGTTTCTAACAGAGTTTGATAACACGCAATTCACACATTTCAAAGAAGATGAAGTACATTCGGAAGTTTTGTGTTCATCACCACATTTTGAACAAGCTTGCTTATTCTTGCACTCGGAGCTCTTGTGATTAAATTGACCACAACCATAACCATAACTCATAACATGCACGGATTTCGAAATTTTACACCTATCAAATCCCACATTTATTTTTCCTAATATTGCCAGACATAGGTCAGACTCATCATCAATTTCCAAGACCGCAATATACTTATTGATACTTGTAAATTTTATTTTTAAACATTCCTATGACCTTGACCTGTTTCCAGGGTATTCCCTCATTTTGAGATTTTAAAAGATCTACTAAATGTGAGTCAGTGTATTTTTCGCTCATCCCAATTATCTTTACACGTGACAATGGTAAATCCGTTGCATACTCATCTCCCAAAATGTTTTCTACTTCATTCCTGAGTTCATCTAATTTAACCTGAGCAGAACATTGAACATACACCTGACCGTCCTTACCGTTACGGAATTCTGACACCTGCTGCTTCCATGGATCCAACTCAGCGCGAAGGTTAGCTCTTGTCTTTTCACATAATTGGCCAACCTTTGGTACAACAACCAGAGTCTTATTATCCTTATTTTTGTTCGCTAAAATGGGTCCTGTAACTTTGTCAGAAAACTTGGGCGTCGAATTTACATTCCCCGTGTCAAAACGATTAATAATGGTTTGAACATTACTGTTCCCACTAATCATCCGTTTTTTTCTTTTCTTAGTTACTGTAGCCCAACTTTCATCCTCTACTGTTTCTCTGGCCTTAGTATCGTCAAAGGTTGCACGCAAGGCTTCCTTTG